>NC_092226.1:17159501-17162001 GCF_036320965.1 Panulirus ornatus
TGAACTAGGGTATGTGAAGCGTCTGAGGTAAACCATGGAAAGTTTTGTGGGGCCTGAATGTGAAAAGGAAGCTGTGGCTTCGGTGCATTACACATGACAGCTAGAGACTGATTGTGAACGAATGAGACCTTTGCTGTCTTTTCCTAGCGCTACCTCGCGCGCGTGCGGGGGGAGGGGGGTGTCATTTCATGCGTGGCGGGGTGGCGACGGAATGAATATAGGCAGCAATTATGAAATATATATATATATATATATATATATATATATATATATACGTTGAAATGTATAGGTATGTATATGTGCGTGTGTGGATGTGTATATATATACATGTGTATGTGGGTGGGTTGGGCCTTTCTTTCGTCTGTTTCCTTGCGCTACATCGCTAACTCGGGAGACAGCGACAAAGCAAAATAAATAAAAAGAATAATATATGTATACATATATATATATATATATATATATATATATATATATATATAGAGAGAGAGAGAGAGAGAGAGAGAG
This sequence comes from Panulirus ornatus, assembly GCF_036320965.1. Taxonomy (NCBI): domain Eukaryota; kingdom Metazoa; phylum Arthropoda; class Malacostraca; order Decapoda; family Palinuridae; genus Panulirus; species Panulirus ornatus. The sequence continues at coordinate 17,160,006 of NC_092226.1, forward strand.
AGAGAGAGAGAGAGACGAGTCGCTTAGCACCGCCGTCGCCAGTTCAAACCATTATTATTGGCGTCAGCAAAATTATCCAACGTTAAAATGGTACCTGCTAACTCAGCTGCCCCCCCCCCCCCCAATGTGCCAAACGTTGCCAGTTCGTGATTAACCAGACACGGTATAACACTTTCTCAGGATATAAGCACTGACCAACGTACACACACTTGATTCACTCCCTAGATACACACGCCTTTACTGACGGACATCAGCAGGCGAGAGGGAGGGAGGCGGAGACACACACGACGAGTAAAGAGAGAAAAATGTGGAATTCATGGCAGGTCTAGGGAGAGTGGCTGTTCCCTCCACCACCACCCCCACGCTCCACTACCTACCCGACCATTACTCTCTAGTTAATTACTAACTTATTCAGATAACCCGCGCTATCGCTCAACAGGTCCTAAGCAAGACACAACAGGTCTCAGGATAGACAGCGAACTAATACTGGGGATCCTGCTTCGCAATGGTAGGTCCTGACCACAACAGGGCCTAGGGATGACCACAAAAGGTCCTAGGAATGACCACAACAGGTCCTGAGGATGACCACAACAGGTCCTAGGAATGACCACAAAAGGTCCTAGGTATGACCACAACAGGTCCTAGGAATGACCACAAAAGGTCCTAGGAATGACCACAACAGGTCCTAGGAATGACCACAACAGGTCCTAGGAATGACCACATTAGGTCCTGGGGATGACCACAACAGGTCCTAGGAATGACCACAAAAGGTCCTAGGAATGACAACAACAGGTCCTGGGAATAACCACAACAGGTCCTGGGAATAACCACAACAGGACCTGAGGAGGACCACAACAGATCCTCATCATAACAACAACAGGTACTGGGGATGACCACCACAGGTCTCAAGAATCACAACGTTGACAAGGTAAATCACAACCGGTTCTGTGAGAGAAGTCACAGGTCCTGGGAAGATACCACAGGTCCTCTGGGAGATATCACAGGTCATGAGGAAGATATCACAGGTCCTGGTAAGATACCACAGGTCCTCTGGGAGATATCACAGGTCATGAGGAAGATATCACAGGTCCAGGGAAGATACCACAGGTCCTCTGGAGGATATCACAAGTCCTCTGGAAGATATCACGGGTCCTCTGGAAGATATCACAGGTCCTGAGGAAGATATCACAGGTCCTGGGAAGATACCACAGGTCCTCTAGAAGATATCACAGGTCCTCTGGAAGATATCACAGGTCCTCTGGAGGATATCACAGGTCCTGAGGAAGGTATCGCTGGTCTTCCATGAGATATCACATGACCTGGAAAGGATACATGACTTGGGCAAGATATGACAAGTGCAGGGGAACATGCCAGGCAAGAGGGAGGTACGATCATCACCAGGGAAATCGATATGGCCTCACCCACCATACATACGTCTGGCCCTCACACCAACCCCCTCTACACCTGACTCCCCTTACTTACACTGCCGCCTGCCACCCACCTACCCTCCCCTGCACCTGCCTCCCCTTCCTTACTGCCACCTACAACCTGCCTGCCTGCCTGCCCTACATGAGCAACCTAAAGACGGGGCTTTAACCCGCAGAATCTTCAAATCTGCAGACAACACGAAGCCAGGACACACAGCCAACCTAGACGGTGACTGTCTGAAGATTGTGAGGGATATAGATCAATTGTCAGGCTAGCCAGGTACATGGTGGGCGGATTTCCCCGTAGGTAAATGCAATGTAATGCACTAGTGACACAAATATATAAAATCATCAATACAAAACGCCTGGTGAACTGCTTCCCTGAAGAAGAAAAGGACTTTGGAGTAATAATCATCAGGAATGGTCTCAAATATGGTAAACAACGCCTGATTGTATATGATAAAGCCAAGAGAATGTCGAGTTTCGTAGACAGAGACAAACACTATTAAGCAAAGGAATACGATGCTCAGCCCTTTACAATGCCAAGGTTAGATCTAATGCGGAATACG